>NC_073261.2:126545000-126550000 GCF_029289425.2 Pan paniscus | reverse complement strand
CCCTAACCCTAACCCTAACCCTAACCCTAACCCTAACCCTAACCCTAACCCTAACCCTAACCCTAACCCTAACCCTAACCCTAACCCTAACCCTAACCCTAACCCTAACCCTAACCCTAACCCTAACCCTAACCCTAACCCTAACCCTAACCCTAACCCTAACCCTAACCCTAACCCTAACCCTAACCCTAACCCTAACCCTAACCCTAACCCTAACCCTAACCCTAACCCTAACCCTAACCCTAACCCTAACCCTAACCCTAACCCTAACCCTAACCCTAACCCTAACCCTAACCCTAACCCTAACCCTAACCCTAACCCTAACCCTAACCCTAACCCTAACCCTAACCCTAACCCTAACCCTAACCCTAACCCTAACCCTAACCCTAACCCTAACCCTAACCCTAACCCTAACCCTAACCCTAACCCTAACCCTAACCCTAACCCTAACCCTAACCCTAACCCTAACCCTAACCCTAACCCTAACCCTAACCCTAACCCTAACCCTAACCCTAACCCTAACCCTAACCCTAACCCTAACCCTAACCCTAACCCTAACCCTAACCCTAACCCTAACCCTAACCCTAACCCTAACCCTAACCCTAACCCTAACCCTAACCCTAACCCTAACCCTAACCCTAACCCTAACCCTAACCCTAACCCTAACCCTAACCCTAACCCTAACCCTAACCCTAACCCTAACCCTAACCCTAACCCTAACCCTAACCCTAACCCTAACCCTAACCCTAACCCTAACCCTAACCCTAACCCTAACCCTAACCCTAACCCTAACCCTAACCCTAACCCTAACCCTAACCCTAACCCTAACCCTAACCCTAACCCTAACCCTAACCCTAACCCTAACCCTAACCCTAACCCTAACCCTAACCCTAACCCTAACCCTAACCCTAACCCTAACCCTAACCCTAACCCTAACCCTAACCCTAACCCTAACCCTAACCCTAACCCTAACCCTAACCCTAACCCTAACCCTAACCCTAACCCTAACCCTAACCCTAACCCTAACCCTAACCCTAACCCTAACCCTAACCCTAACCCTAACCCTAACCCTAACCCTAACCCTAACCCTAACCCTAACCCTAACCCTAACCCTAACCCTAACCCTAACCCTAACCCTAACCCTAACCCTAACCCTAACCCTAACCCTAACCCTAACCCTAACCCTAACCCTAACCCTAACCCTAACCCTAACCCTAACCCTAACCCTAACCCTAACCCTAACCCTAACCCTAACCCTAACCCTAACCCTAACCCTAACCCTAACCCTAACCCTAACCCTAACCCTAACCCTAACCCTAACCCTAACCCTAACCCTAACCCTAACCCTAACCCTAACCCTAACCCTAACCCTAACCCTAACCCTAACCCTAACCCTAACCCTAACCCTAACCCTAACCCTAACCCTAACCCTAACCCTAACCCTAACCCTAACCCTAACCCTAACCCTAACCCTAACCCTAACCCTAACCCTAACCCTAACCCTAACCCTAACCCTAACCCTAACCCTAACCCTAACCCTAACCCTAACCCTAACCCTAACCCTAACCCTAACCCTAACCCTAACCCTAACCCTAACCCTAACCCTAACCCTAACCCTAACCCTAACCCTAACCCTAACCCTAACCCTAACCCTAACCCTAACCCTAACCCTAACCCTAACCCTAACCCTAACCCTAACCCTAACCCTAACCCTAACCCTAACCCTAACCCTAACCCTAACCCTAACCCTAACCCTAACCCTAACCCTAACCCTAACCCTAACCCTAACCCTAACCCTAACCCTAACCCTAACCCCTAACCCTAACCCTAACCCTAACCCTAACCCTAACCCTAACCCTAACCCTAACCCTAACCCTAACCCTAACCCTAACCCTAACCCTAACCCTAACCCTAACCCTAACCCTAACCCTAACCCTAACCCTAACCCTAACCCTAACCCTAACCCTAACCCTAACCCTAACCCTAACCCTAACCCTAACCCTAACCCTAACCCTAACCCTAACCCTAACCCTAACCCTAACCCTAACCCTAACCCTAACCCTAACCCTAACCCTAACCCTAACCCTAACCCTAACCCTAACCCTAACCCTAACCCTAACCCTAACCCTAACCCTAACCCTAACCCTAACCCTAACCCTAACCCTAACCCTAACCCTAACCCTAACCCTAACCCTAACCCTAACCCTAACCCTAACCCTAACCCTAACCCTAACCCTAACCCTAACCCTAACCCTAACCCTAACCCTAACCCTAACCCTAACCCTAACCCTAACCCTAACCCTAACCCTAACCCTAACCCTAACCCTAACCCTAACCCTAACCCTAACCCTAACCCTAACCCTAACCCTAACCCTAACCCTAACCCTAACCCTAACCCTAACCCTAACCCTAACCCTAACCCTAACCCTAACCCTAACCCTAACCCTAACCCTAACCCTAACCCTAACCCTAACCCTAACCCTAACCCTAACCCTAACCCTAACCCTAACCCCTAACCCTAACCCTAACCCTAACCCTAACCCTAACCCTAACCCTAACCCTAACCCTAACCCTAACCCTAACCCTAACCCTAACCCTAACCCTAACCCTAACCCTAACCCTAACCCTAACCCTAACCCTAACCCTAACCCTAACCCTAACCCTAACCCTAACCCTAACCCTAACCCTAACCCTAACCCTAACCCTAACCCTAACCCTAACCCTAACCCTAACCCTAACCCTAACCCTAACCCTAACCCTAACCCTAACCCTAACCCTAACCCTAACCCTAACCCTAACCCTAACCCTAACCCTAACCCTAACCCTAACCCTAACCCTAACCCTAACCCTAACCCTAACCCTAACCCTAACCCTAACCCTAACCCTAACCCTAACCCTAACCCTAACCCTAACCCTAACCCTAACCCTAACCCTAACCCTAACCCTAACCCTAACCCTAACCCTAACCCTAACCCTAACCCTAACCCTAACCCTAACCCTAACCCTAACCCTAACCCTAACCCTAACCCTAACCCTAACCCTAACCCTAACCCTAACCCTAACCCTAACCCTAACCCTAACCCTAACCCTAACCCTAACCCTAACCCTAACCCTAACCCTAACCCTAACCCTAACCCTAACCCTAACCCTAACCCTAACCCTAACCCTAACCCTAACCCTAACCCTAACCCTAACCCTAACCCTAACCCTAACCCTAACCCTAACCCTAACCCTAACCCTAACCCTAACCCTAACCCTAACCCTAACCCTAACCCTAACCCTAACCCTAACCCTAACCCTAACCCTAACCCTAACCCTAACCCTAACCCTAACCCTAACCCTAACCCTAACCCTAACCCTAACCCTAACCCTAACCCTAACCCTAACCCTAACCCTAACCCTAACCCTAACCCTAACCCTAACCCTAACCCTAACCCTAACCCTAACCCTAACCCTAACCCTAACCCTAACCCTAACCCTAACCCTAACCCTAACCCTAACCCTAACCCTAACCCTAACCCTAACCCTAACCCTAACCCTAACCCTAACCCTAACCCTAACCCTAACCCTAACCCTAACCCTAACCCTAACCCTAACCCTAACCCTAACCCTAACCCTAACCCTAACCCTAACCCTAACCCTAACCCTAACCCTAACCCTAACCCTAACCCTAACCCTAACCCTAACCCTAACCCTAACCCTAACCCTAACCCTAACCCTAACCCTAACCCTAACCCTAACCCTAACCCTAACCCTAACCCTAACCCTAACCCTAACCCTAACCCTAACCCTAACCCTAACCCTAACCCTAACCCTAACCCTAACCCTAACCCTAACCCTAACCCTAACCTAACCCTAACCCTAACCCTAACCCTAACCCTAACCCTAACCCTAACCCTAACCCTAACCCTAACCCTAACCCTAACCCTAACCCTAACCCTAACCCTAACCCTAACCCTAACCCTAACCCTAACCCTAACCCTAACCCTAACCCTAACCCTAACCCTAACCCTAACCCTAACCCTAACCCTAACCCTAACCCTAACCCTAACCCTAACCCTAACCCTAACCCTAACCCTAACCCTAACCCTAACCCTAACCCTAACCCTAACCCTAACCCTAACCCTAACCCTAACCCTAACCCTAACCCTAACCCTAACCCTAACCCTAACCCTAACCCTAACCCTAACCCTAACCCTAACCCTAACCCTAACCCTAACCCTAACCCTAACCCTAACCCTAACCCTAACCCTAACCCTAACCCTAACCCTAACCCTAACCCTAACCCTAACCCTAACCCTAACCCTAACCCTAACCCTAACCCTAACCCTAACCCTAACCCTAACCCTAACCCTAACCCTAACCCTAACCCTAACCCTAACCCTAACCCTAACCCTAACCCTAACCCTAACCCTAACCCTAACCCTAACCCTAACCCTAACCCTAACCCTAACCCTAACCCTAACCCTAACCCTAACCCTAACCCTAACCCTAACCCTAACCCTAACCCTAACCCTAACCCTAACCCTAACCCTAACCCTAACCCTAACCCTAACCCTAACCCTAACCCTAACCCTAACCCTAACCCTAACCCTAACCCTAACCCTAACCCTAACCCTAACCCTAACCCTAACCCTAACCCTAACCCTAACCCTAACCCTAACCCTAACCCTAACCCTAACCCTAACCCTAACCCTAACCCTAACCCTAACCCTAACCCTAACCCTAACCCTAACCCTAACCCTAACCCTAACCCTAACCCTAACCCTAACCCTAACCCTAACCCTAACCCTAACCCTAACCCTAACCCTAACCCTAACCCTAACCCTAACCCTAACCCTAACCCTAACCCTAACCCTAACCCTAACCCTAACCCTAACCCTAACCCTAACCCTAACCCTAACCCTAACCCTAACCCTAACCCTAACCCTAACCCTAACCCTAACCCTAACCCTAACCCTAACCCTAACCCTAACCCTAACCCTAACCCTAACCCTAAC